>NC_141732.1:45083705-45131205 GCF_971803275.1 Cyanistes caeruleus | reverse complement strand
TAGGTGTAAACTGTGTTTCTCTAAAGCTTATGAATCATTTAAATAGCAATCAAAATAAATCAACATCAAAAGAGAAATTCTATACAGCCCAGTATATCACCCTACATGATATATTACTAATACCTGGGTTTGGTTAGATATTTATTCCTGGATCTCACATAGGTTAAAGAAGAACAACCATAATTAAACCTTTAATTCAACATTTCTTCCTGATTCTAACTTGTACCTGAACATTATTGCTTAAGATTAATTAAAATCTCTGTTAAGAAAAAATGCATCTCTAATACATTATGTAGATTTTAAGTGTCTGTTCAAAAAAATTATGATTCTGTGTGTTTTTTGTCTTAGAAGAGCAGTTGCCTTTTGTTATTATGGAGAATGGAACACATGACTCTTTCAACAATTTGACGACTTTTTTTATTCAATCTGTCCCTGGAAATCTATAACTAAAAGGTCAGATATCAAAAGATTTATGTTTTCTTTTATGTGATCTTTTTTATAAAAATCCTTCCTTTCTCTTCTTTTTATATGCCATTTGTTGTCTGTTTACTGTGCAGATGCTATCTAAAAAAAAAAAAACCAAAACAAAACCGAACTTCCTGCAGTCAGAGGAAGATAATTCACTCACTTTTCAGACTGCAGCAATTGTGAAACAGGGTAACCATACAGGGCCTGGAGCCAAAATTCTCTCTGAGAGGGCCACATGCACCAGTGAGCCTTGTAAATCTTTTTTAAACTCAGTCTCAGTCCTGGATTTATTTGTTTTTCTAAGCAGACTGATCTGGCTCCCTTCAGGCCCTACAGAATGATCTGTCACTGTCTACCCAGATAACCTGAGGCAGCCAATAATGAAGTCGGCTCACCAGGCTTTGCAAATGGGCCTGGTATCTCAGATCATGTAAGACTTTTTCACTTATTAGGTTTCCACCTCAGGGTCTCCTCTGCCTCGCTGCCTGTCCCTGGTGTATGCACATGTGTGCAGTTGAAATCGCCTCCTGGGAAGACTCTGGGACAGTCTGAGAGCAACTTGGTGATTTGATTAAAAAAACCTGAATGCTTCCAAGTTAAAGAAGCTCCCTGTTTTAGTTTGTTCTTATATTGATGCTGGTGTTTTTTTCAATGGCCTTGGAGGCTGATCTGTAAGGAGCACAGCTGTTAAATACTTTCAGCCTTGACTCAGAGAGTAATAAAAAACTTGTGACTTAGTTAAATGCAGGTCTTGACCTAACTCTGAAATGGAAGATTGTTTTTGTATTGGAGTAAATACTAGATTATTTGCAATCAGGTGTAGATAACCCAAAGCTATGAAGAAATGGTTTATATTAGGCATGTCATAATCACAGAATTAGAGAATTGGACAAGTTGGAAGAAACCACAGTGGGTCACCTGGTCCAGCCTCCCTGCTCAACCAGGATTATCCTTGAGCACATGGCACAGGGTTTTGTCCAGATGGTTCTTGAATATCTCCAGTGAGGGAGATTTAACAACCTCTCTGGGCAATCTCTGCCAGTGCTTAGTTAGTTGCCCAGTAAAGTTCTTCATTATAATAAGTATGAAAGGAAAGGTATGAAAAAAAAGTCAGATTTTGCTTACCCAGTCTATATCTTCCCAACACTCCCAGAGAATTTATGCATTTTCCCCTTCAGTTTTTATCTAGGTTGAATGTAACTGTTTTTCACTGTATTTCTCTTTGCTATGCTGCAATATTTTAAAAAAATAAATATCTGTTTACATAATTCCATTAGCAAAATAAGGATCTTACTCTGATCACTCTGGATTTAAATGCAGGCCATAAAACTCCCATGCCCTTTACAATGCCCATAACCTTGTATGGTGAGATGCACTTCCCAGCCAAGAGTTAGTGTAGCAGCATTTTCTGCAAGCCTCACAAAATCAGAGGTGATGAATGAAGTTGACCACCTGTCACTTCAAATGGAGATGTTCAGTAACACAGCAACTTACCCAGTGATCTGAGCTCAGAAATGAGGCCTTATCGTACATTTTTGTTACCCATACTCTCAAGGCTTCACAGTTTTATCTTAGTTTCCTGACAGCACGCACTGGCTAAAAGTCTGCAATGGCTTTGGCTTTTTATTGGAGCTCTCTGGTGGCTTTTGCTATCACACAAAATAAGTGCAGAAAATGGTTAACCCACAGCGGAATCCCAAGCTAGAGATGTAGCCTGTATGTTTCAAAAGCTTTAATCCTCCTCTGGAGAAAAAGTGGTGTGAATCTTTGCTCTGAAACAAGATGTGTGCTTGGTTTTCTAACAAAAGTGTTAAAATTGAAATGTTTTAAATGAAATTGAGATCCAGTATCTCTCTATGGCTTTGACAGTATTACTTTGACCTTAATTTTCACTGACTGCATAACAAAATTTCTTCAGAATTAGTTCCTTTTTAAATGTTTATTTGGTAGATTGTGTGGAGTGTTTCTATTGCTATTTAAAGAAGATTCCCACTCACAGAGTGAACTGAAAATTTTCAGTTATAGTTAAGTTCCACACAAATTTAAGTATGGGCTGTGGAGTCCCACCCTGAAAGTGGCAGGGGCAGAGGCAGGAAGTGAAATTTTGCAGTAAAAGTTTCACAGAGCTGCTCAATAAATATGAAGTTAAAATTCTGATAATTTAGTAGACTAACTATAAACAATCAAGACTCTAGTCTTGTTCCTGTGATCTATCCTGTTTCCTGTGTTATTATGGAAATAGATCATGGTAGAAAAAACTCATGATGGAATTCTGTCATTCAGCACCATAAATTAGAAAAAATAGTAACATGCTAGCAATGTGAAAGCTGTCATACATCAAAAACTAATTAGGTGCATTTTACACTTGATACAAATGATTAGGAATCTGCCAAATGTGCTCCTGGTGTGCATATACATGAATGAGGTAATTTGTTACCAAATATCTGATCTGAGCACACTCAATTAAGCCAAAAAAGTATGTAAGTGAATTAGGGAAAATAAATTCTGCAGTGATATAACTTCGTCTTTTAAACTTACAGGCTGTCGTTTAAAAAAAGGAAGATTTCCACCTTTATGAGATGTAGAAGCACTGCAGCTTCCATTTGACAGAACATATTCCCTTCCTGAAGACTTTGAAGGAATCATAACAAAACAACCAAAAAAAAAAAAAAAAAACCAAAAAAACACAGTGAAGAAAAGAATTTTCAGCATTTCTTTTCCATTAATACTTTATTTTCTCTTTTCCTGGATATGTATTCAGGTTGCTGGTACTTCAGGGCAATTATCATACTTTTTATGAAAGACTATGCATTAGAATGTTAGAAATAGACTTTGACAGAATTTTAAACCAACAGCTAATGGCCTTATTTTCAGGTAAAACTTTCTAACAGAAGGCTTTTTGATGACAGTATATGCCACATAAGGATGACTGGCAGACCCTAAAAGATCAATACTACTTAGATATGATGATGATTAGTGTCAGCAGAAAAGAAAGTTATTAGGACTTTATGAGGGGAAAAGAGAAGCAGAGCCAGATTTGGAGCCACACACATTTGAAGAAATGCACTGGCTTTTCTGGCTAACTGCTTGGCAGCTCTAGCATTATATATTCATCACAGATCATTCCAGTGAAGACTTATAAATTTTTTATCAGTCTGACTTGGGCAATGCCTTATGGCCATCTGTTCACATGACAGTGTAATCCCCAGTTCACGCTAATTGTACACTTCCTTCACAGGAAAGCCCTGGAATAAGCAAAAAGAGAACAAACTCAGCACCTGTGTCTGCAGTTTACCTGGAAAAGTGCATGACAGGAACATGAAACGAGGAGTTATCCTGGGAACAATTAATATAGACCAGCAGAAACTGCATTAAACATTTCTTCTTTTTACAGTGCCCTGGACCTGGGGCCACACACATGCACACACATGCAATCTGAAGCCTTTTACCATTTACCCAGAGGTAAAGTGGAAGAGATGGGTAGATCATACTTCCTGTTCTATCAGAATAAAAGGCTCACCAGATTGTTTGCCATTAGCATTCTACTCTGAATTCACCTCTTTTAGCTACACAATTCTCGAAATCACCTGTGCAATAAACCTAGCTCCTATAATTACCTGTACCAGTGTGAAAACTTTAATCATTTACGTGTTTCAAATTTTCAGATATTCTCCCATACTTCCATTTTGGCACCCATTTTTGAAGAGAGGATGGAAAATGGTGTAGAAATTACATAAACAGAATTTTAAAAATCTGTCACAGAGTTGGTGACCTGCTTTTCACAGCTCATCTTTATCAGGTTTCTACATCTTTTCCTCACTGAATTCCTAGTTACATTCCTTACAAATTAGAACTCTGCTTTAGAAAATCAAGTACATATTCTCGTTCCTGTACTAAATAACCATCATAATCCTCAATGTATCATGTCCATTGTGGTTACAACCTCACTAAGGACATCACCTCTCTTTTGCAAATTCCATGAAGCACTCAGCACACTTAGAAATAGCATATTTTTTCCCCAACAGAGAAATTACTACTCTCTATAATATGGTCACGATGTTGACAGCTCAGAGACTTAGGCACAAAGAAACAACCAAACAAATGCTAAAGCTAGTTCAAGAAGCTCTTTGATACCACTGACCAAAATTCTTGAACAAGAGCCTATTGGCTTCTGCTCATGGGTCTTATGCAGGTAATGACCTGCTTCCACTGAATCAAAAAACTTAAATCCCTTGGAAACTTAACCTGTTGCATTGTGTAGATTTCAGTTTTACATCTAGGACTTCTCAAGGAACAATGTCAGACACACTGAGATTTTGGACCTAAGAACTGCTCCCTGAAAGCACTTAGCAAAAAGAAGGTTCAGGGAAATAAATTGCCAGAGTCAGGGGAAAATTACCCACAGGAAACAGAGAAGGGGAAATAAACAAGAGAGAGACAAAGAATGAAGCAGAAGTTTCACATTCTTTTATATACTAGTGCATGAGTTCAAAATGAAAAACATGCCCTTGCCACCACAACCACTTTTGCCTCCAAAATATGGTTGCTCCATTCTGCCACATGGGAAGAGGGAAATAGAGAAAGTAGATGGTAAGCCATCAGTGCTCAAGGACTGCATTCAACGTGCAAGTGGAGAGAAAAACACAGTGTTATGCAAAAAGAGCTAAAGAAAGCACAAACAAAACAAGGGGAAGAAAAACAGGGAAAAAAAGTGGTACTTGAATCAAAATGAGAGTGGTCTCCACAGGGACGAATAAACTTAGTCTTTCCACTACATCTTGCATAAACAAAATACAGAATGGAGAAAAAAAACTAGAGTAAAACATTCCAACCTGTCCAGAAGCAACAAACTATTCCAGGCAGCACTTTCAAGAGAGCTAAAATGAGTCACAATTCAAGTCAATGTCTCACATTTTCAATATCTACTCCTAAAACTACTCAAATCACACCCAGAAGTGATAAAAGCCAATTGACTTAATCCTTCTAGACATAATTTTTGCCCCCTCCACCCTCTCATCTTCTATGATATCTATGATATCCTGGTAATAAACTGCAACCTTGCTCAGAATTATTGAATCAAATTAAATGGTGACAATGGAGAAAAATCTAGTATTTACAGTTAAACTTTAATTTAGGTTATCAATGAGCTACTCCAACATATGTGCAACCCATGCAAACTAGCAGAATCTGTGTCAAGGAGTGAGGAAAATACCTGTAATAAAAACCAATAACACAGGATGAACTGCCACACAAAGTTCCTCCTTTTTTGTGACAACAAAAGGGGTTCAGAAACAAAGGAGTTATTTCAAAGTATGAGAATTTTTGTAATTTATGACAAATTATAAAAATATTTGTAACATTTTAAAGGAAATGTTGCAGGACTTCAGAATTTTCCATGAGCTGTATCACAAGTAATATCTGATAAGAAGTTTATTATTGTCATGTTTTCAGAAATCACTATGATTTGACTGAATGACAAAATTTTTAGAAGTATTAAATCAGCAAAAATCCAAAAACTCAAGGCAAATAGTCCACTAAAATAATATTAATTATGGCAAAAGTGACTTCACAAATTAGCATGGTAAATAAAAACTGGAGCATGCCTTGTTTCCATCTTTCATTGCATCTTTTTTGTAGCTTCTACACAAAGATCTGTATCTTAATGCAGAAACTATTTAAAAGCAGCAGGCACTTCTTTGTTAATGCTCTCATTCTTAGACTTAGTCTGAGTTTCCCTATGCACTAGAAATGGCCTGGCTTAGGATTTATTTATAAACAATGTGCATTCTTTCTCCTCCTCTTCTCCTTAAAAATCAAACCCATTTTGAATTTGATTTAAAGTTACCAGTTATTTTCCATGTGACAGGAGTGATTTTTTTAAGGTGCTCAAAACCTGCTTTTCCTCAAGTCTCTTAGTACACAGAGGTTCTTAAATTTATATACTTTACCTAATTTCATTTTTTAAAACACCCCAAACAAACATAACTGCAAACCCAGAAATTTAAAAGGTTTCATGTTTATCTACAGTCTCATTGCAATTTATGTGCATTTTTTTAAATGCATAACTGAATTCTTAAAAGGACCAGTGTTACCAAGGTAATGAATGTCTCTGGACATGAGCAATGCTGCTGTGATGGCACTGTTGCCAGAGGCACAATGCTTCAACTTCTAGGCCACGAGACACAGGAGGACTCATCCTGCTCTGTGACAACATCCCCTTGTTGAAGGAAAAGTAGTGACTAAATCATTACAAATGCTCCCTGGGAGCTCACATGCACATTTAATGATACTTACAATACCCGTATAGGTCCCTTATATGTCAACACTTTTGATAGTTAAATATTTCAAAAAGGGCAGTGATTATTTGCTATCGATGTCTGCCATTCACCCATGTGACCAACAGCACTTGTTCAGGACTGTGCCTGCTGTTCTTCAGGGGAAATGAAATGGGGAGATGTAACCTCAGCATGCTGGAAACAATCCAGTAACCTAGCCTTCAATCAAACACACACATTTGTGAATTGTGCTATCAGTCTGACTGCTAAAAATAATCTGGTGTCAGATAGCACTGCAAATCACTATGAAAAGCCCTTTCCACTTTTACACTTCTAATCTTGTAGAATAATAAAGTACACCCCAAGTATTTATCTTTTTGTTTTCAAAATCAGTGTTACAGAGTGTTTAACATTAATTATCTGACATATCAAGAATGCAGAAAACAGATCTTTCAATAAATGTCACAGGATGGATCTTCAGATATTCAGCATCTCTGACAGGACTTACATATATCATGCAAGCAAGAAATCAATTTAGTTGTAAAACACAAAAAAAAGTTCTTAAGACTTACATGAGCTAAGTTTCTGTGATATAAGCAAAACAGTTTATCTGTGATAACTGCTTATGCTCACACCTTGATGCCAAACCAAAACCAGAATCAAATCCCCTTCATGTGGGAAGTTTTGAGACATAGTGTCTTCTTGACATACTCATCTCCATGTGCTTTTGAAAACAGTTAAGATATCTTGAAAAACCTGTGTCCTAAAGTATTTGTCTATTACCAGCTGACAGGAAGACTGTGATTAGCTCCTCTGCAGGCTTATTTATGCGTTTAAGAAACTCTTCTTCTAAGGATGCCAGACATGATTCAGAAACCTTTCTTGAAAAGTCATGTGTCAAACAGACAGGAATTTACAATTTGTACACCAACTTTTATTCATTTTCTGCACCATTAAAAATCAACAATGAAAAGCAAAAACCGCAGTGCATAAACCTGCGTTGCTGTCAAAGTCTAACTAAAACACTCCAACTGAAACTTTATTAATAAATAAATTTACTATTTTCTACTGAAGTTAAGCCTATCCATGCAGAATATACTAATTCCAGCTCTCATTAATATAGCCAGACTTGTCTGATGTGAGTGAGGCACACTTTCATATCCTCTAGTTCCCATGCACCTGAGCTGCCCTAATGACTGAACAATGTGTGAACATGCATCCTCTGCAAGGAATCTGGTGACAGAACACTAAATAAACATTAATCAGGAAGCTGGTCCCATAACACTGGAGACACAGGGAATGGGCTTTCCCACCAGATTTGGGAAAAAACCCAACACAAGTATAGCTAGGTTTTGACTACTGTGATTTACAAATTTCAGCCTATGTAAATCTTCATTCCTTGCAACTCCTTTGTGTTTAGTGGTATCTTAGCTCATCCAGAAATGAAAGTGACAGCACTATTCTCAGGGAAAAAAATGGTGGAAAGAGCAACACACACATGACAAAATTGGTGGAAACAAAAGATAACTATTTTATGACTGAAATGTATAGAACCTTGAAGAGAGATTGGACCATAAAGAAATGTGGATACTACACTTGAAAATTTTATCATGAGGCAGCATTGTTGGTATTATTTAGTAATATCCACCAGTATTGCTAAATTTAAGGTATGAAGACCCAATATATGCTTTGCTGATGTACTCTGCATTTGGTACCAGGCATTTGCCACATCTGCCAGGTGTCTAAGAACTGATAAATACATGTCCAAAATCATAGTCCAGCAAATTACAGTAAAGTGAGAGGCTGGTAGATTAGGGCATTACTTGAAAGAACTCAAGATTTTAATCAAACAGGATACAAAATATTGGGGAAAAATCATGGAGGTACCTTGGCACAACTGCCTTGATAAATCATACATGAAAGACTTGGGGTTGAGTAAGACCTCCCTTGGTGCATTATCTCAGCCTTCACCCACTACCAACATTCCTTGCTAATGAAACCATACAATAAAGTACACTCATAATTTTTCAATTTGAGTCCCCCTAGCTGTATCAGCACAAAATCAGAGAGTCTTAAGAGAGAGGATTCCTCTCCCCAGCTCTCATTCAGATAATAATTTCTATTTCCTTACAATAAATTCTTTTTGTGAAATGAAAATGATTTCAAAGAACACGAATTGACAATTGAAAGCTACCATCGATGCCCACAGGATGTCATACATCACCCTTTCAGGAAATTAAAGCACTAACAAGAGCAGGCAGAGACAGTAAAATGATTATAAAAATGTATTTTGATTAAATTATTCTACAATAAAACTAAAAGGAATCTAAAAACAAAGTCTGATTATCATCCTCATCATGCCTGTTGAATGGCTTGAACATAACATAATTTCAAGATGAGCACTGAACCAGCTGCAAACAGCATTAAAAGTCAGGCCTTCTCCTCTCCCCTTCCTCTTCAGATGTCATGCCATCATGATTAGCTTAAACAGTCCCATGCAAGTCAAAATATTACCTGCAAGCAGAAGGAATCTTTTCTGAACACAGTCCGTTATGTAAAAATGCTCTGCCAACAAAAACATTGTTCAGAAAGTTCAGATTTTCTCGCCCAACTTTTCACTCAATCTTTCCACAAAGCATAAAATAGCCATTTGCTAAAGAACCAATAGATAAAGACAAATCTATTACAAAGAAAAATGTTTCAACCTTTCTTTAAGAAACCAAAGCAGAGATACATTATTAATGATTAACCATACCAAAATAATACCTGATTTATTCACAACCCAGACACTGTTTCAAAATACAATTTTTAATCACTTATTTTTTTTTCTTAGTTTTGTTCTTAGATGAATTTTTTTTCCAGTGTCTTTGTAGATATATGTTAACTATAGCTTATGTGTTGGTTTTGCAGGGCGTGGTTTTCAGTAGTGGTGGGGGTGGAGAGGGGGCTGTGTTTGTCCAGTATCAAACCATGACATGATAGCTTTTGGACCAGTTTCCTTTTTAGAATCCTCTAAAAAACATGTTCTTTGAGAGACATAAAAATGGATTTGCTTTCACCAATAAATTTCAAAAATCAAACAGAATGTGAACTACAGTTTGAGAGAAGAATAGACTGCAGCTGTAAACAATTTAAGTTTATTCAATATAATGACTATGGCATTAAGAATTTTTTTTTTCTCCTCCAAGAAGTGCAAGTATTAACAACAAAATGTACCAAATTTCTACCTGCATAATGTACAACAAAAGACGTCAAATAATTTGTCCAGGAGTGGTCCCGTGACGGATGACAAAAGAAGTAGTATTCTTGTCAAGTTTTACATTTTGCATGAAAATTATCTATTTCACAAATATGTTACTTAAAGTCCCAAGCTGTGAATTTTAAAATCTCACATCTCAATAAATATCCCAGTTTTCATCATTGTTTTCTATCCATAACAACTTCAAACAGGCTATATAGGAACATCTCATTGCTTTTCCACATATATGGATTTACTAGGTATGTGATCTTAAGTATCTACATAAACATCCATCTGCTTTAGTTTAGATTTGTAGTGGTGGTGTTCTTTTCACACTGCTGTTACTGGTGTGTTTGTTGCTTTATGCTTTGCAAATCTCCATCTTGAATCTTGCAGAACTAAAGCACCTCAAATTTGCTCAGAGACAAAAGTTCTCCTAACTATGTAAAGCAGGATTCTGACTAAGAGCAGGACTAGTACTGGTAACAAAAGTCTCATGCAATGAGGCCTGGTGAGCGATGGCTCTTCATGCTGCTGAGAAATAGATATGAGAGATATTTATGGCTTTATATCAAGGCTGACATTTTACAGCCACTGTACAAGTGTGTTGAAAGCACAAAAGTACCTTGAGTGCTAGAAACTAACATCACAATGTGTGGGGCACCCATGGCTTCCTCTGAGCTGATGAATAGTTTGCCTGTCCACATTCACAATTGATTTGAATGAGCACTACAGGTACCTAACCTACAAAAAAGGAGAGAGAAAAAAGACTTCAGAGTGAGATTAAAGGCTACAGGAGGTTTCTGTAAATTGAAAACCTAAAAAACAACCAAACCAAACCAAGCCAACCAACCAACAACAAGAAATAAACACAAAAACCAAACAAACCAACAGACAAAAACCCACACCAAAAAAACAAAAAGAGGCCACAAAACCAAAAACCAATCAATCAATCAAAAAAACCAATGCAACAATTAAAATACTTTTTTTTTATTAGCTCTATGGATTATATGAACAGTTTGAAAGGAATCATAGAATCCACCTCCAAAACATGTAAAATACTGCTACAGTAAGTACTCATACATACAATAAATACAATAAATAAATGAAAAATAATCATCAATTACCATTACCATGCTGTTACCGCTAATATTTATTTGGCTAAATAGTGAAAAATACTATTTTCATATCAAGTACTTCATTGCAATTCAACTGGTGAAAAATCAGTTGTTTACCAGATGTATACAAGATATTTTATTCTGATATTTCCCTTGTCCCTTGTTTGTTATTTTTGTGTTTAAATTACACTGACAGATGTTTACAGCTCCTCTCCCTTTCCCATCCTCCTGCTGTTTACTTGGACAGTGGTAGTACTTTTTAGCTGTTTAAATGAACACTGTCATGATCAAAGAGAGATTTTCCTACTGACTGTTTTTCATCAGTTTTCTACATGCTTCTGAATTATTCCTTTCAGAGATAATACTTTTCCCTGGCTTACTTTTTAGGAGAGGTGTAGCTTAGACCTCAGTTGATCCGGTTTCTGCATATTAACAATGAGAAATTGACTACTGGAGCACAATAATGCTTCCTGTAGTTAAGCTTGCCACAAAAGAATCACAGAATAGGAGGTGGAAGGAGCCTACAAGGATTATCAAGTCCTACTCCTGACCCCGCACAGCACAACCCCAAGAGTCACACCATGTGCCTGAGAGCATCGTCCAAATACTTCTTAACTCTGTCAGGCTGGTGCTGTGACCAGTCCCTGCAGAGCCCATTCTGGTGTCTGAATGTATGCTAAAGCAAAAACTCAGCAAATAAGCAAGTTTAAATAAGCAAGTAAAATATAAAATAAAAATACTCGATTGATATATTTTCAGGATAAATATATAATCAGGTGGCACTAGAAGGAAAAAAAAAAACAGAGCCAGAAAACTATTTTACCCTTGGTAGTTGCCAATATCAGGAAGCTATAGAAATCAACACAAAGGAAGTCAAACATTTCTCTCCTGGTGAGAAATTCTTAGCTGTGCCTCTTACCATATCAAATGCAATCTGAAAATTCCTATTAATATGAATATATAGTCTCAATATGCCATAATCCCACACCCACCTACCTACAAATCTGTACTGACCAAATAAATTTGCTGAACAAAAATCTTTTGTTGTATTTTTTTTTTAAATTCCTTGCCTGAGGGAAAGCTGAGCCATAATCATAAAAGAGAAGAAAGTATACATAGATTCAACACCAAAGAGTGAGAAAAAAAGCAGAATAAGACCATGTTGTTGTTCTTTTAAAGCAGACACACCGAAGGGGTTATTATTTTATTAATGGTGTTCTCACTGACATTATTCTGGTGTTATACGAACAAACTGCCTTCTATTGTAATCTGTAGTGACACAAAGCTCTGCAAGAGACAGGATGCTTTGAACAATTCCCATTTTAGATTACGTCTAGAAATTGCATGTTTAAAGCTGAATTTACATGTTGAATGCAAATCTTTGAGACTGAACTGGCATATCAAACTGGTGCAGCTGTACACAATTAGAGCAAAATGTGGCTGCTGTTTCAAAGAGCCTTTCTTTTGTTGTAGTATATACTGTTGTTCATTTGTTTGAAAATACATCACTTATCTCCAACACATAGGACTATTTGTGAATTAAGAGCTGTTATTTCAAAAGGATTTCATAATCATTGAAGAATTATCCTACACTCCATAGCAGAAACTGCTGTTTGGATCTAGATTTGACTTTTTTTTAGAAGGTCTACCAATAGCAAAGTTTTTTGGGGCTGGGGTTTTTTTGTTTTGTTTTTCAAATCATCCTTTAGTCACAGTCAGAGCTTCCATGTACTCCTTACCTCACACAAAAAGCAAAATGTTCTTCTCTGCGGCTATATGATGTCTTTCTATTTCCTCATCTCAGAGGGTGTCAGCTTCACTAAGGATTCCCACTTAAATTGAGCAGGAGAGGACAGTGCAGACTGAATACAAATTTGTGCTGGAGAAGTGGAACAAGGTTAGCGAAGTGTGCAGTTGGTGAGATTGATGTTGATACCCTTCACTGCCAAGTGAAATGCCAATAATGCTTGTATAGCATTTTGTGAGGGCAATGGGAGTATTGATTCCTGAGCAATAATAAAGAATGAAGCTGCTCTCTCAGGTATAAAAATATTGGCAACTGTTACAAAGAATTGACTCATAGAGGCCTGAGTGTTGGCCTATCTTAATACAAATAATTCAGGCTTCAGAAGGATTTCAAGAGCAGCCAGGCATGGTCCTCAGGCACATTCTCTACTATTAATTTATTTGCAGCTTTCACAAGTGTCTCTGTCTATCAGCCAATTGGTCTTTGAGGTGCAGGGACAAAAATGGATTTCTGAAGGCTTGTTGGGAGACAATATAAAGAGACAGCTGAGCCATGAATTTTTAACATATAAACCAAAAAAAGTTACATTCCTTTTTTGCCATTTTTATGAGAAAAAGCAGAACATATGGTTTCCATGCACTCCATAAATATATTTAACATGCATTTCATTGGGAGCTGAGATTTCTAAGGTTAGTATTTTTATTACATTGCTTAAAATAGCTTTACTCACTGCAAGAAGTGTAAAGCTCCCAGAACATGAAGCTATTAAAGCCTATAGTACATCTTATGCATTCCCTAACAATTTGCAGTATGCTGTCTGTGCTAAAACATGAGTACTAAGTGTGTCCTGAAAAATTCTGAAGATTAGATTCCTTTTGTGGTGTTGAAAAGCAAACACCTTTAAATGACTTCTCACTTCTAAAACTGTGCAGCATGTCTCTTCACTCTGATAACTAATGGGATTCTGCTCCATCACCATCTATCAAAAGTACAACAGAAATGGAAGCACTGGGGGTACATCAACACTCATTACAAAAGCATGGTGAAATCCACACAGTAATGTAGAATTAGCTGTATTTCTTCAGCAAATGCCTCACCCATGATTAGTGTAATAATAAACATTTGACAGAACTGCTGCTGACATGTGGACAATCAGTTTTCTTTCAATGGCTATTAGATACCAAAAATCCATCATTATTATCTATTGTTTTTTCTTTAGCAGCAGATTTCTCGCACTGATGTTGCAGGTTTAATGGCTTTCAATCAAGATAACTATCCAAAAAGAAGCAAATAAAGTCACAAATAATTCCCAAAAATGTAAAACATTCATGAAGAATTCTAATTACTGGACTTAGCGATTCCAAGTAATCAATGTTTAAATGTGTTGTAAAATAGACATCTTAAACCATTGTGAAGTAACTTATTTTGCCACAAGTGTCCCTACTGAAATGAAATACACTGACTGGAAAGCTTTCATCCTGGTCGTGCCCTTCCTGGTTCAAACACATAAAGAATTTTTCGGCCTCGTGGGCTCAGAAACCTTCACAAAGATTTCAGCTCTGTCTTCCAAATCTTCAAGGAAAACTCCTGGTCTCTGAATAAATGAACAATCAAATGGGAAGACCATGCAATTTGAAACAGGAGGGCAGGCGGCCAGTGCCGAGTCTGGGCTAAATGGAAACAGGACAAGCACAATATGGCTGGTGGAGAACCACAGGAGAAATTGCCAGTAGCTGTGACTACGGAACTGGCAGTGCCTTTGGAGGATTACATATTAAAAAACCCCGTGGAGTTACGCATAGTTGAAAAATATTTGAAAAACTTATTTTCAAGGGGCAAAGGAGGTATTGGATCAGAATGATATGAAAGAAAGAATATTAAGGAAATTTGATTAAAATAAACAAATTTAAATTCCTTTACCCTCAACAGACCCTTTTCTCTGCTTTAGACATCCATCCATCTATTATGTCAATAAAGGAACACAGGCAAAGGAAGCCACATCTTTTGTCATCTGGAACAAAACGTTCCCTTCTACAGCTGATAGGTTTTGACATTCATAGTGCTGACCCATTCCTCACTTTACCAAGCCAAAAACTGGATGAGAAAGTATTTATTTTTAATGATTTTTTGCATATAAGAGAGTTGTCTCCTTATGCAGACCCCATCCAGAGTTGGACAAATAACCTCTTTATTTCCTTATATATATCAAACAACATTTTTGATAGAAGCTCACTTTTGCTATGAGAGTGAGGCACCAAAGTGGTCTACTACTTGTTTCTCTCAGATGTAAAGACTCTTATATCATCCTAGTAAAAGAAATCTTGTATATGTATGTATATTCACCTGATCAGCTTCTTTTTTCGTCACCCCCATAGCTAAAAATCTCTCCTGTTACCTAGAGTATGAGGCAGTTATAATGTAAATTACCTTTATATTATGCAAGTAAGTAGGAATTAAATATCTAGTAGCTGTCATTACGTTTGACTACTCAATATTGGCACCCAACAACTGCAACAATGCATGCTTGATCTTTATTTCCTCTGTTATTTTTATGTAAAGAAAATGCACTACAGTAAGAAATAATTATTCCAGTTGTCCATCTCTTTGTCTCAACTGACATAAAATTTCACCTACTATCATATTGCCTATTAATCCATTACAGTCATCTCTCATCCTTGGTATCATAAATCACTAAGTATCATTTGCATGTTTCTTTTCAATTTTCCTTTTTTATTTGTCATAGCTATATTAAGAGATACCAGTGCTCAAGAAGGCAAGTATGGTAAAGATTTGAAAAGACAGGTTGTATGTGTTTAGAGATATGACCTGCTTCTTAGTGTTTCCTTTAGAAAAGATCAGGAAGTGCTATTTCTTGTGACATTCAGTTTCTCAAAAAGGGTCTTTCAGAACCTTTGGTTCAAGCTTCCAGATGGCAATGTAGCACAGAAGAAGAACAAGAGTAAAATGAAGATTAATCTCCATGTGTGTGGTAAGTGCTGAGAGCACTGCAGGATCTGTCTGGTAAAAATCCACTGTGTCAGAGCTGAGGAAAACAGATGACCAAATTGACACAAAGATGCTGAGTTTTGCCCTTTCAATTCTGAAGGTTTTGCTGTTGATTAGAGACTGGAGAATCATAGAAACATTAAACATTAAACATTAAACATTAAAAGTGTCTCTCTCAGTTGTGCTATTGGGTCCTGAGTTTTAACCCTGCTGTCCTGTTTTGCTTCCTTTACTTGCAAAGGTTAGACTTTACTTAAGCATGACCTAGATGAGATCTCAGTGCATTCACTAATATTTTTTCTCATTTTACCCATGTCTTTCAAACACTCTGTCTAGTGACTTTAAAGAAACCAGTAGGAGGGAAGAAAAATTGTTTCAAATTGTTGTTTGTTTGTGGGGTTTTTTTGTTTTGTTTTTTTTTTAATATGTCCACTTCTGCAGTAAGGGAAAATTCTGCAATTTGTTCAATAAAGCAATTGGTGGTGGACTGAAGATATTTAAATTATAGGTATAAATTCACTTATAAAGTGAATTTAGTTACTTTGAGAGGTATTAGATTGAATGCCCCAGAGACTGAACTCATTGACTTATTCACAGGACTGCTACTGTGAAATATGAAATAGTGCAAGTTGTCCCACTAGAGTGCTCCAAGCCTGACCTGACAGAATGACCTATGAGGGGAGAGATTAGTTCAGCTTTTATGTTCATTTAGGAAAGCACTCCTTTCACTTTAATCAATGGCAAAGCCTCTTCTGAATTCAATGAAGGTTTGATCTGATCTTTGTCCTGAAAGAAGCATGTGTGTTTGGAAAATTTGCATTTGGCACTCACTCCTATCTTTATCCGTATGTGAAATGGGAGGCAATAACAACTACCAAATTAGTGGATGAAAGGAAGATACAGACAAGCAAGAAAGGTAATTTGGGTTTTTACTCCAAATTTTTGAGTAAGAGATACTGTCAATGCCCATGGTATCACACTTGTTGACAAAACCATATACTTGTGTAAGAGAACCTTATCATACCCCTTTGGAACAATAATATTACTGCATGCAAATAAAATGGGATCTTTCCTCTGTGGTAAAATTAAAAAGATTGTAAATTTATTTTAAGTATAAAAATATTTATATTTATTTAGCTGCCAAATGCAGTGATAGCTAATATATTTTACAGAAAACCCACTGGTGGATATTCAGCTTCCCTGAGTTCTGTTGAATTTTCATTACAGGTGCCAGGATGCAAGTTCCAAAATTTTCAGCTTGGTAATGGAAGAAATCTGGAGGCTGAAACCTTGTCAGTCACTGTCAACAGGCCCTTGAAAATACACCTACTCACTCTGAGAAAGGTTTCTGCTAGAATTTGGGAAAGGAAACAGGGTAACCTTTGTTTACAAGGCCTAAAACCCCAAAGTGTCTGCCATGAGCTATACCTTTTGCTAGGTTTTGGTGGGGCTTTTTTTTGTATTTGACAGTCAAGAGGTTTTGAAATACTTGAAAATATAAAAGGATTAGCCGATATTGTCTTATACCTCTGCTTTATTGCTTCTCTACCCTTTCACTCTTGATTTAGTTACTTAGGCATTATTGCCTGCTCTTCTTCCTACTTTTATCCTGGATGTAAATTACTCCCCCGCCTCTTATATAAATTTATCAACATTGATACTTTTGTTCTACTGAACATACATCAGCACAATTAGGGCTTCTATTTATATGTGGGTACTCTACCACTTCATTCAGCAGCAGTGGCAGGCCTTGTATATAGATTTATACTGAGCACTGGCTTCATTATTATTGAAACTGAGATAGCCAATTGAAAAGGTTTCTTTAAGTAACTCAAACTATTACTCTAGCTAGCCTGATGACAGCATAAAGTTGGATTTTCAGTCCTAACTACTGATCTGACATCCACATAAAACTTTCACTGGTGTCCTCTCAGACATTTAAGACAAACTCATGAGCTGTTTGAAGATTCAGGCACACAGGAAGCATAGAGGTATTCAAAATTATGTTGACTACTATAAAGCTGAAGAGAGACAGGAACTTCTGTCTATTTAGTTATTCCCTCGTAAACATAAGTTTAAAGTTCCCCAGGCCAGCCAAGCAGGGATACTCAAAATTTAATTCCGTAAAAACCACATCAGACTTGAGAAAAAGTTTATAGCTCTGAAATTTTGCCAAACTGCTAAAAGCTGAAGAATGAAGATAGAAGAACACACAGAACTTGACTGAACACCCACAGAAATCAGTGGGAGACTTTCCACACATTTCAGTCAGTAACAGATCAAGCCATCCAACACATTTCAGAACTATTAGTATGACTTTTTTTCAGACTCACAAGTTAAATAATATATTCAAATGCAAAACCACACTTCAATGTGAATTAAGAGGAGTGAAAAATACAGAGCTTTTATGTAACACACACTTTTGACATTGGAATGTAGCTATATCAAAACTTAATCTTCTAAAGAGACAAAGTGAAATTAATGTAACCATTCCCTTTTACCACCTAATTCACATCACTGAAAACAAAAGAATATTTAATAGTACAGAAGGATTTCAAATAAACATACTTGCCTTTAAAATATGTATTATCATCACATGACAGAGTAACAAACTTCACAAGTGCATAAATGTGATGTGTAGAGCGTTCCCTGAACATATAAAAAAATGACCCTGCTTCAAAAATTTTACACTAATTAGACAGTACATACATAAAGGAGTGGGAGGGAGGAGAGTGAATTTATGAAATCATTGAAAAAAAGGGTCAAAGCTACGATCACATTTTGTTAGCCCCATGACTCATAATTTTCTTAAGTATATAGACATGCTTCTACTCACTGGATGAGTAGGCCAACATTTATCATTTTCTTTTCTCAAGTTGTGTGTCTTCACGAGTCGTTCAGAAAGGGTGTGAAGGGTTGTCAGACTGCTTCAGGAAGTGGGATGAAGACAAACAGGGCCATATGGAAGAAGTTATGACAGCAGAGACAGAACATTGAGACAAGCTTGCAAGCCTTTTCCTTGGGTCAAACAAAGAGCAAATAGAAAAAGCAGGTGAAAGCACAGAAGTAAATGGGTGAGCAGAATCATACAAGACCTTGAAGTGAAACCATGACCTTTCAAGCCAGGTACCAATGGAGATGGCATTTTGTGCCCTACCCAGTAAGGCAGGCAGCTACCAAGCAGCCCTTTTTCTAAACCTTTGAGCAACAGACTATTGCATCACCTCTGTGCAAACTTCTTTCCTTCGGTGCATCTTCACCAGCACTGGCCAAAATATGAGTCTGAAGCTACAGCTCTGAAATTGCACATGGCATTTGTGTTTGTAACCCCCTCTATGGATTTCCAGACTAGGAAGAGGTATTGGAAGTTGCTGCACTATGAAAGTGAAGGATAAGGCTTTCAAATACAAATGTGGCATGGAATTTTGTTTATACAGCAAGAGAGAAATACAGCAAGCAATGTTGGTACATTAGGGAAATGAATTAATAATTAATTGCTTATAAATGAGTTAACAGCTCTTTACAATGACACATAATTGTAGGGAAAAAATTTATTACCAAGAGATCACTTACAGATTCTAAATATGTTGGTTATTCCAGTGAAAAAATGTGAGTGTTTAAAAAAAGTCAATTAGATGCCTCTGAGGTAATAACTGTCACAAAAACAGCTTGTAAATGAGTAAAAAACAGTATTCTAAAGTAAACTTCCACTCTCCAGCTGTTATTGTTAGCAAAGTAAGCAACCTGGTTATCCTACAAAATAAAGAAAACAACAAGAAACCAAACCAAAGCAAAAATCCAAACACAAAAAACCAAACAAAAAACCACCAACAAACCAAAAACAAACAAACCTCCCAACCATTAAAACATTACAGTTTGAATATGGTTATCTTTTATTAACAGAAAGAATGAAAATTTTTACTGCTTAAATGAAACAAAGATACCACCTCTTCATAATATTTCACATAGAAAAGGATATTTAGACATGAAATAATGTTGAGGCATAATTCAGCCTTACAAAGCTTTTCCTGTGTAGGAAACGAGATCCAATGCAGAAACCATGATAAAGGAATAAGGAAATATTATGTTCTTGTCCACATAACTGAAAGTCATTTGGTATTTTGATGATATAAAACTGACAAAGACATGTAGAATTAAAATAGTAATATACTTCTGTGAGGACTGCATTGACTCTGCTTAAGAATTAGTAAAACAATTCTACTATGTGCAAATTCAGGAAAATGCTCCATATTATATTGACACACTGGGGCAAGACATGGACCAGTCAGAATCAAAGACTGGTTTTGAGCTGCACAAGTATTTTCAGGTGAATCAAGCAAAACCAGGCTCAGAATAACATATATGTAATCTTTATAAGAGAACAGGTTTACTTTTCAAGAAACCAAACGCTAACAAATGCAGAAGTGGATTTCAGTAAACAAAAGTTAGTGGCCCACTCCAGCAAAGACCAATATAGTCAGACTGAAATATTTCACTTTAAACGTACTCTCTTGGGTTTTTGTTTAAAGACCTTCTGAAAGCCAAGGCTGTTCTCTTTGTGCAAACTGTCTTACCATGCTATCCCAAAGCTACTTCAGGAGGACTCTTCTTCTCATGGGCAATGGCATTTTTGTACTAGTTTAGCCTCGTGCTCCCGTGCAAACATAAAGACTTGCACAATTAAAATTAATATCAACAGTCTCCATCACTTAATTTTATTTTAAATAAAAAAACAGTAATATATATCTAGTTGACCAGTTATAAAAGTAGCATAGAGTTAATCAAAAATGAGAAGCAGACCAGGCTGTGCAGGAGCTCTACATACAAAGAAACCTACTAATTTGTTGGTAGCATACTAAGTGCACTGAACTTTATAAGTTGAAATTTAAATAAGTGTTATTAAGGCTGCACAGGTTGAGTGGTTGTGGGATAACTGGGGTGGCACAAGATGCCAAAACAAGCAATAAAACTCTGCAGATTAAGACCAGTTAAATAAGCACAAAGGGGTTATGTGAGCTGACTTTCTTGTTACAGCCAAAATGAGCCATGAAACAAGATGTCAAGGTAATTGTGTCAGCACTTGCATAGAGCCTGGGAAAGAAGCAATATAAAATGGCAAGAAGAAAAGCCAGGTGAAAAAGATCAAAGTGCACAGTGATGTGCTGTAGAAAGTATGGCTGTCAGAATGAAAAACACAGCACAGACTTGTACCGTGATAACAGCTGTGCTAGAATGCATTGCATTCACTAGCACAGTAATACTTATAATATCCTATCCATTATTCAGCTAAGTCCACTTGCAGTGCCAGTGGTACAACTTTCTAGAAGTCAGGCATGTTTTGCTAACTTGCACATTCTTGAAATAATAGACATAAAATTTACTCCTAAGCAACAGTTGTAAATTAATTCAGTAGACTGTTAAGAAGAGCTTAAATAAGAGAGGTTGCAATCCAGAATATCATGGAAAATGAGATATCTGAAATGAGATGTTTATTTAAGCACGTAGTATCTGACCTAACCAGCACAGTGGCAAGTCATGTTTTCAAAAAGCCTCAGTGGATCCCTGACACCTAGCAAAGGATCTTCACAATATCTTGCAAACCAGAGCGGGTTCTGTAATTAAAAAAACATCTCTAGAAATGTGAAGGAATCAGTTCAAGGGGTTTAAATGCAACATGGAATCTGACAGGCCAGAGTGCTTATTTTATCCAGTGTGTAATGACTTCAATTGCTTTCACTGTAAGACAGCATGAATGAAAACTTTTATGTCTCTTAATGTTGTAAATATATGTAAGTAAAATGAAGAGTCTTCTTAAAAATTCTTTCTAAAATACATAGAATTATTTTAATTATAGGATATTTTAAGATATACTTCACAGAAAAATCAGGCCTGTATAATAAATCAGTTGACTAGGATCAGAATGGAGCATTGCAGGGTCATAGAGTTAACTCCTTTTAAAAACTGTATAAATCACCTTGTGATAATGTTCCAATTATTTAGTCATTCATCATTAATATGAAGTAATGTTTGCTCAAATGCTCAAGTGAATTCAGAAATTAGGAGATATGGAACCAGTCTGGATGTCTATTTAAAAAATCCCCAACAAAGAGAGAATTTGAAATATATGTAACACAACACAGCCTATGCCAAAATCAATCCCCTTGTGTTTCTTATTTCTCAATTGAGGTATCCCACATATCTTTGCTTGAGAATATATATGAAGCTTGTATCTGAATCTGCATACAAATTCAATAATTTTTCTAGACCTCACTCATTTTGAAGACTGTAAGGCTCAGAGAGAAATATAGAGAAGAAAGAAAAAATCTGCATAAAGAAATAAGGAATTTCTACAATGACAGCAGGAGAATTTTTACACTATGCAGATTAGATAGTATTCTCACAAATTACACTTGCACTGCAAGTGCACTTGGTGTGTTTTGCACTGCAAAAAGAATTGGGGAAAGGAAAACTGTTTTAAATGTTTCCAGTAAATGGAAAGTATTTCTGTCTAGGAATTACACAGGGTTTTACCTATCTAATATCCAACAAGGTTACAAGCCAAATAAAGGCTCTCTATAAAACATTTGAAGATGTAACTCTCCAAAGTCTCTCTACCTTTAAACGATTGGGAAATGTTGAAGTACCTTAGAACACTTGCATGTTTTGACTTTAATACTTGCAGATATTGAAAACTGTTCACTGAACCCATTTGAGATACCCTTGGCATCCATACAAAGGAAAAGCATATCAAATATCACTTACTCTGCAAGCTTTCATTTAAAAAGCATAGTTCCTGAAAATATTTTGAATTCTGAGACTGTTTTATTCAATCTTCCAAAAATACTCTCAAAATAACACTTTCTTACCTCTATTTTCACACTGTTGGGTTTAACATATTGGCATCCTCCTGATCAATAATGAAACCACTGTTAAACAACTCTCCATCTCTAATATTTGAAGCCCTGGAGTTTACTTTTACTAATTATGAACCAACAACTATTCCACAACTACGAAAAATCTTCCTTGGAATCCTAGCTAGAATTGGACTGAGAGTACCATATTCAACCCTTCAATATATTCCTCTGCACAACTCTCTGAAGATCAGGTTTGGAATTGATGCAAGTTCATGACAAAGGGAATGGTGTTTCTGAAATTTTTAATTAGTATTATTAAAACAGTCATAACTTAATTACAGAAAAGTTTCAATTTAATTTGCCATAACAGATTCAACTCCTAACAGTGATAACAACTAAGCTTAAGCATAGTGCACACTCTAGTATATGTCTACATGACTATAAATGAAATTCATCTGAGGATATCTCCAATAATTCAGGTTTCTGTCATAAGTTCAAGCATGTACCAATAGCAACTGAGCAAATATTTGGATCCCCTATCCAAAGTACTTTCCATCTACCTGGATCTCATGAATTACAGTCTTTGAAAGAACAGCACTCCAAAGTTAGGTCAGCTTCAATATCAGTATGATATAGATAAACACAGATCTTATTTCCCTAATCTTCTAATATTGTTTCACTCTAGATGAAGGTGAATTCTGTCCCTTTGCTAAGCTGTAGATAGGATTCTAACTGCTGAACTGGAAGTACAAGACGTTTTTAATATATGGCAATTGGACATAGGCTACTTCCATGAAGGGGCTGTATATTTATCTGTGTAAGAAAAAAAGGCAGAAAACAGGACATGCTGAATTTTTTTTCAAGAAAAAAAAAACCAAAACAGCAGAAGCAATGAAGATAACATTTCTCAACCAATGAACAAAAGATTCAGTAACATTTGACACCTGAAAAAAAAGTTCCATGATTCAGTACATAAGGAATGGTTGGAGGGAGTAATTAAAATAGATATGCCAAAATCAACCTCCAACTATTGTACAATAGTTCAAAATACCTGCTTCTGTTTTGAAGTCTTTTTAAATACTTTTTAATACTTTTTAAATACTGAGGTATTCTAAGAACATTGAAGCACTGACATTGTTTTGGCACGCCAGCAGATCTCAAAACATCCTTCGAAAAGGAAACATGAACAACCTGATGATTTTTTTTATCCTTTTAAGGTAATAAGCACACAACTTGCAACAGTCCCATTCCACTGCAAACTTCTAAAGTAATTTAAAGCAATGATCTCTACTGGCTGTCACACCAACCTGATCAAGTCCACCTCTTGCACAGTATAATTTGTTTTGTCATGTATGTCAGTATATAAGATTAGTGCATTACATGTCCACACACTTAGTGCTCAAGAGACTCCTTGGCTTATACTTAGCCTAGGATCTGTTTAGGTTACAATATTGAACTGGACAAATACCAAGAACATCATGGCTACAAAATAACCAAAGACTAGGATCTAAAGGATAATAAACAGTTTTCTAAATTAATTTCAGAAGCTTAAAATACTTCATTTAACGTTGATCTACATTTACTTCAAGATAATATCTCAATTTTTTTATTCAATAATATTCCTTTCCTCACAAGCCCACATGGGTTAAATTTACAATTAACTAATAAAAGTGTGCAGTAAATTATTTTTTATGTGGCTATTATTTGATAGTGTTGATACTAACATCCACCATGTTAATGAACAGAAGATAATCTCAGTAATTTGCGTCTCCTACGGATATTGATGGCACCGTTTGGAATTACAGTAATTCCACATGTCCCTCAGCAAAGAAGAAAATTAATATTCAGCAATAACTTTACAACTAATGGGACGAGTAAGAGTAAAGCATGTCACACTGTAATGCGCATAAACTCAGGCCTCCAGTGAACACAGTCTGAGGGAAAATGCAATGAGTTACAAGCTCAGCTTTGCTGTGAATAGATATAGCCTGTGACTTAAACAAACAAACAAAAGCCTGTAAGTATATGCTTTCTACAAAGATGAGTACACAGAGCGTGTCCAGCTCTAAGAGACGGAAGACATCTACAGACAAATTGGAATGGAAAAGGCCACAGCATTCCCGCACAATAATAATAAAACTGTTCTAGGAGGAAGCACTCTGGCTTTTCACATTTTCATTTGGTAAATTTGACTTTCATTAATACAGTTTTCTCTATGATTTATAAAACTTCTTTTAATTGGTTTTATCTTGCTTAGATGTATTCATGCAGCTGAATGGTAGAGAGGAAATGAATGCATGAAGAGCTAATTATAGGTATAACTAACAGCTTCACTGGTGCCATAAATAACAGGATAGAATATAAATTACAGTGTTTGGGAAAGGAAAGTTATTGGACTTCTAAAAAATAATATTAGCAAACAAACTCTTCAAGGAAACATGACTGAGAAGACAGAATTACTCCAGGGTAGGGGCCAGAGGTTGTGTTTTTAATGATGAAGTACCTCGGTACTCTACACACTGACCTGAAAACTTGAAACATACAGTGTAATTGGCAAAAACCTGTCATTTCAAACCCAAAAGAATGCTAAATGCCATTGTTTCACACTAGAGGTCACCCCCGGTAAGAAAATATAATTGTAGCATCTTTTATTTTTTGCCTATAGCTGGTACAATATTGAAAGCATGTCCTTTGCAGTACAAGTGTAGGAAAAACATTTCAGTTGAACAAATGCTATACCTTCCATTATCTTTTTGATTTTCTTTTTTACTTTATTAACAAGGGTCAGCATTGTTCATTAGGCAGAGCAACATACATATACACAAAATGTTTGACAATAATTTGCGTTTGAGTAAAAATAGAATCTCTATAGCATTGAAAGTGAGTACATCTTTACTACTATTCGTAATTAGAACTTCAAAAAAATACATGTCTATGTCAGTGCAAGTATTAAGATTAAAGGTTTAGGAGGATTTGAAAAAGAAGGAACTCAATATTAGGTTGATAAGATCAAGATACAGCCACAGTAATTATTTGCAGGTATCATTACTGCATATATGATCTTTCATTTCTAACCACGATTTCAAAAATTAGCATTTCAAAATGGTTAGAGAGACAAAGGTTAGAAATGCTGTACTTATTTATTTATCTATTAGTATCTGTACAACCAGAAGTTTGTACTGAGTATAACTAAGAAACATTTTTAGCTCTTCCATTGCTCTATAGATAAGACAGGTATTAATTAAGACATAAATCATTATATTTTTGTTACCAGAGCTTAAAACACTTACTTCTTATCAGTTTTTGCTTCATTCCTCCAGTTTTTTTCTGCAAGGCAATCTTATTCACAGGAGAGATATACCTAAAATTTATGTGAAAAAGCCAAATGCAGAAAATGAAAAGGAACTGACAGGATGAGGCCAC
Source organism: Cyanistes caeruleus (assembly GCF_971803275.1). Lineage (NCBI taxonomy): Eukaryota > Metazoa > Chordata > Aves > Passeriformes > Paridae > Cyanistes > Cyanistes caeruleus. The sequence goes on along the minus strand of NC_141732.1, from coordinate 45,105,076 downwards.
TTCACTGGGTTTTGCTTACTGTGCTCTGAATACCTTAAAATGTTATACGTGCCAAAGCACCTTGAATAGTCAGGGAACCGTAACAGTTACCATTTCCCTAAATACTCTAGAAAATTACCCATCTGGCTTGCTGGGATTTTCCTGCTTTGTTTGTATAGGGTGCCTACTGCCTAAAATAGATGACATATTTCACCTCTGAAATGCTGTGTGAAAATACACTACATCACATAGCCATGCAGTTAACATCTACAGCTAAACACCTACAGCAAGCCGTGGGGAACAGCAAGAACAAAGCATAAGATTTATCAACAATGTGCCCCAGTGTAATGTGGATATGTACATACAGTCATGTTTAACCTTATGTTTCTTAGCACAAGTGTTTTTGCTATTCCTGTCAGCTCTTGAATGCCTTTAAGTAGGACAAATTTCTATCATTAAGGTTTTATTTGACGTGAAATAAATTAATAAATTGTATTTTTCTCTTTAAAGTGGCAAAGCGATGTCACTACTCTTCAACAGATTTTTATATTTCATTCCAGAAGAAATCCTCATACAAATATGACATGACAAAGAACTAAAACTTTTGTTTTATCTTACAGGAGTTTGTATAGAAAAAAAGTATTTGAAAAGAAATTTTTAGGAAAAAGTGTGAAAAACTCAAACCTCATTTACAAGGTTCATAAGCCTGAAGTCTTTATAAAAATAAAAGCACATAAAGAGACAGATTTCAAAAAGAAAAAACCGCAAAGAGATGAAACTAAGAATACACTAAAAATCATATCCTTCAATTTTGTTACTTCACATGTTTCAAAAATGGGCTTAAATGACCATTATCTCAACTATAGATGTTATCTGGAATATATATGCAATTGTAACTCTTTTTTCTACTCATTAGTGTGTTTACTGAAAGTTATTTCTTTGTTTTTCTTTTAAGAACATTGATGGAAATCTAAAAATCTTGTTTGAGACCAACATGAAGTCTAGTTACAGCTAGTTTTTTAAATAAAAGACTGGTCTTCATTCACACATAATATAAATAAAAACTGTAATTGAATTGCAGTTAAAAGAACAGTGATTAACATTTTACAGGTGCCTAAGAGGGCAGGACGGGGAATGAAGACAGTCACTCCTATATAGTCTGTGGGTAGTAGAATTAAATATAATTTTTTATGAAAAGGATTGAAAAGTTTTGCAAGATTTGAGATGAGAGGGGAGGGGACCAACAAACAAAAAGAGAAACCAAACGGAAACCCAAGAAATATTTGACTTGGGAAAAGTTGCTTCCAGAACATCAACAATTTTATCCTTGTGTTTAACCTAATTTAAGTTTAACTTCACGCAATGAATACCATTGTAGCATCCACTAATATTTTATAAAATCTTTTAATCATGCAAGCATATTTCTAAATAGTTAATGTGAGGTTTTTTGCTATTTGAGACCAAAAAATCAGAAGAATCTGACAGAATAGGTTAGCAGCTCAGCCATCTCAGGGTACATAGCTACAAGCTGAACCATGAGAATATAGGTATATACAGATGCTCCGATGATGTGGTTAGATAGGGAAAGCCGATAGGAAGATCTCGCGTTGTATGGGAAGATAGGGCCCCTCTTTCTCCAAAGTTCTATAACCCATAATATCACAGTGATGACATAAGCATAACTCGGTCATGTAAAACCTTGCACACCGGAAATAAACACTCTTCACCGTCCACCACATTGGTGTTCGCGTGTGACTAGCCCGACAGGCCTGTAAGTTTAGCTGTTGTGGATGCTAGCTTTGGAGCAGGCTGCAGGCCCATGGTCTCTCAGTCCTGCCTGAGAAGCTAGCCTGAGAAATTCAAAGGAGGATTTCAAAACAATCCTAAGAGATAGCAAACAACTGCCAGGTGCTGTTTGTCTGTCCTCTTGTTTTCCTTGCAGGAGAAAGTCAGGGGGGTGGTGAGCCCCACTGACCAATGATAGTGATGTAGCGCTTTGCTAACCAATAAGAGTTTCCTTTCTGTACTTTTCCACGTATCTGTCTATAAGACAAACCTAGAGCAATAAACTAGAGAGATTCTCCTGTTGTGACTCCCTTGAGAGTCCATGTCGTTCTTTCTCACCGTTCCTAATCAGAACGACCAGCCGTCATGTCTCTTACGAACCGGGTCGCTACACCTCATTCCGAGGAAACAAGTGGCGCCGAAACCCGGGACCGCTCCCCGATACATGGGTTTGAGCGGCCAGAGTTCGGGAGTCTCGCTGGACGCTGAGGGACAGCTGGAGTGGCAGGACCGACTGGACTCCCGTACCGCCGAGATACAGTCGCTCAGGAAGGTAGATTTGCAACTGCATAAGCAGTGGGGTATAGACTGCAAATCAAAGGATTTTGAATGCGTGGTTGTCAGATTACTAGAATTATGCATTATCGATGATCCCGTAGATATATTACACCCAGATTGCTGGATTAGGTGTACTAAGGCGCTCACGGATGACATGTTGTGCTTTAAGTCCAGCAAGTACCTAAAAAGCTGGGCGAGAGTTACGCAAGCGCTGCGGAAAGCACTTCAAGAGCAGGAAATTCGGAAGGCAGCTCAAAGCTGTTTAAAGGTTACACCATGGGTGGGGGTTGGAGCTGCTACTCAGACCACGTTTGCTGACTGCCCCACCGATTCTAACTGGCCATCCTAATGATGATGGGCGACCCAAGTCGCCGTCCCGCCTGCCTGTCTCTAACGCGGGTTTGGCCGCGGAACATATTTTGCCGCCAGGGCGTACCGATGCCGCAGAGTCATGGGGCGCGCCCAACACTGCGGGCCCTGGAGATGTCGGGGAAAGGCCTCCGCCATACACGCTGTGAAATGGCGTCGGGGAGAGCAGCAAGGGGCAGAGCGAAGGGTGCCTAACACGTGCGGACGTACGTGATCGGGAGTCTAAGGGGAGGCAGGCGGACAGCGCTGACAGTGAAGGGGAGGAGAGCTCACAGTCCAATCAGGGATCATGCCCTAGAGTATCTCCTTGTAAGGAAAAGAACCCGCTGGAAGGAAGGCGGAGAAAGGGAGGGGAGAAACCCATCCCTGGGAAAGGTAGAGGGCGGAGTCCCACCAAAAGGCATCGTAGCCCGGAAGCCCACTGCCACTCGATAAGACTGAGTCCTGGGTAGTTCCAGCAGCCTCAGGAATCTGGGCCTGTAGCACCACAGGTATCACCCCATGTATTTCCATCAAACATTTTGATGAAGCTAACGATTTTTGTGTCCAAGTGGTTATTATCCCTAGGATCCAATGTACTTTCCCAGAGATGAATTGCCTTACCACCAGGAAAGAGGTTTCCCACACCAAAAGCGAGAACTCATTACTGCTGTCAGCCTCGCGGTACTTTCGGGCCTAAGAGCGACAGACACAGACTAGATATCTTACTTATGCATCAAGGAGGTCATGGCTGTTCAGAGCCAACACAACCATAACCAGCCAACCTCTGACCCACCGAAATAGCTCAGGGAAAGCATTAGATTGAAGACCTAAAGGTCCCTGATTCGATCCCAAGTTATGGCAGAGCTACAACAAAGACTTGAACAGCATAGCCAACAACGCTCTCAACAGAACTGGTTTAGTTCAATGTTCAGCCAATCCCCATGGATTATTACTCTTATTTCCACGTTAGCAGGACCAGTTATTGTTGTTGTGTTCATACTTATTTTTGGTCCTTGTCTCCTTAATAAGTTAGCCCAGTTTATAAAAACCCATTTAGATAAGATTGACATTTTATATTTAGAACAGAGACAGTTAACCTGAGTTTGCATGATAGTTCGTACTAACACACCGCGGTTTTCTTTCACGTTCATTACTAACAAATTCACGGTTTGTTGTTAATTACATAAGTCATTCAGTTACAAAGTTCTGTTCATGGAGAGGCGGGGAGTTGATGTGGTTAGATAGGGAAAGCCAATCGGAAGATCTTGCGTTGTACGGGAAGATAGGGCCCCTCTTTCTCCAAAGTTCTATAACCCATAATGTCACGGTGATGACATAAGCATAACTCGGTCATATAAAACCTTGCACACTGGAAATAAAAGCTCTTCACCGTCCACCACATTGATGTTCATGTGTGATTAGCCCGACAGGCCTGTAAGTTTAGCCCTCGAGTCTCTCACGAACCGGGTCGCTACACCTCATTCCGAGGCAACACTCCAGGAAAGTTTGCTATCTCAAATACCAAATTTGGTTCTGATTTGGAATGATACTGATTCTCTCTCCTCCAGAATTGCAGTAAAGGTGGCATTTTTGCTTGCCAAAAATGTCCCACAAGCCAACTGTTATTACTTCATTTGCTAAATATATGCTTAAGTAATTTTGCATAATGAACACACAAATACTTGAGCCAGAAGTGGCTTTTAGATACTATTCCTTATATACCAAAACCAATAGAACAAGAAACTGATATAGAATAAAATATTTAGCAAGCTATTATACATGAGGATCATGTATATGATCTTCTGTAAGAGACTCAATCAGCTCATATGATTTCGGCAAGAATTACCCTAAAATAATCAGGCTATAGTTCTTAATGTCTGTCACTTTAAGGTCTAACCAGAAACAAAGTAGTCAGCAAAGATTATGAAGTCATACTTTTTACTCAAGTATCTTCTACATGTTTTCTTGGTTCTGACAAGAGGAAATAATTGCACTCAACTCAAGAAATTCCAGATTGTCTGAAATCCAAATGTTTTGATGGTTCTAAAGGCCAAGTATGATATATCAAAGCTTACAAAACACAAAAAAGCTGTGTCCTTGCCTCTCTTTCTCTGCAGGAGCACAGGCATCTCTTGTGTTCCATTTTAATGATTCAACTGCCATCTCTAGCATCAGCAGCTGTGGTGCACAAAGCTGCAGTATTGCTACTGTACCCTGTCGCTGTCAAGAGTCTGATATGATCACCCTGCCAGTGCAGATGTCTCACTTCTGGTACCAAGCTTCCTCACTGAGACAGACCAGTTGCACAAAGAGTGCTTGCTTGTGTGTGTGTATATATGCATATACATACATATAAATATATAAATATGTAAACACCCAGACATGCAACAAATCAGCCCTGGGCTGACAAAGGCCTTCTTGCATGTACTATTGCATGTCTGAAGGAGGTTACAGATGGAACAGAAGACAAGACTAACATGGAATGACTTCTCTGGCAGAAATCTTGTTACAGCAAGAGAAGGGCACATAGTGAATCAGTTCTTCCAGATGGTCTGAAGAAACCAATATATGAGAAGGAGAGAAAGAAAAGTGTAGTGGCAGAAAAACTCATGGTGAGAGGAAAAATAAGCAGCTTTCACCTTCTTCCTGACACAAAACAGCAGCTGAAGGACAGTGTCTGTTTTGGTGACAGGAAAAAAGAAAACAGTAAGCAGAGAAGAGTGGGATGTCTCCAGTGCAGTTGAGAGCATCTAGGAATTCAAAGGATAACAATAATTTCTGTGATAGAAATGGCAGCTGTTAGTGTTTATTCTATAGAATAATTAACTTATGTGCAACTTGTTAAAAAACAAGTTCAGGAGTGGAGTTTGGGACCTGGAGCACTGGAACAGCTTGTCCAGAGAGTTTGTGGAGTCTCCTTCTCTGGAGATATTTAAGAACCATCTGGACACAACCCTGAGTAACGTGTTTTAGGGAACCTTTCTTAATCAAGGAGGCTGTTCTAGATGACCTTCAGTGATCCCTTCCAATCCCACCAATTCTGTCACTCTGTGACTGTCTAAACCTGAGGTGGAAGGAAAAAAAGTAAGGTAAGACAAGAGGAAATTGGGTCAGGTTGAATTAAAGGGGGACTAAAACAAAGAAAGTGACAGACTCCTATGAAGACAGCTGAGAAAGCTGAGGCTGTTCAGCCTGGAGAAGACTCCAGGGAGACCTTGTAGAATCCTTCCAGTACCTAAAGCAGGCACACCAGAGAGCTAGAGATGGACTTTTGACAAGGGCAAGTAGTGAGCCAGCAGTGTGCCCTGGTGGCCAAGAAAGCCAGTGGCATCCCTGCCTGGATCAGGAATAATGTGGCTATTAGGAGCAGGGAGGTCATTCTTCCCCTGTTCTTGGCACTGGTGAGGCCACACCTGGAGTGCTGTGTTGAGTTCTGGCCCCTCAGTTTGGGAAGGACGTTGAGACGCTTGAGCACATCCAGAGGAGGCAACGAGGCTGGTGAGGGGCTTGGAACACAAACCCTGTGAGGAATGGCTGATGGAGCTGGGGTTGTTTAGCCTGGAGAAAAGGAGACTCAGGGGTGACCTTATAGGTAGAGGTAACCTATAACCTATACTTATAAGTTACCTCTACAACCTCCTGAAAGGAGGTTGCAGTCAGGTGGGGTTGGTCTCTTTCACCAGGCAGCTGCTGACAGAACGAGAGGACACAGTCTCAAGTGGTGCCAAGGGAAATTTGGGTTTGATGTTAGGAAAAAGTTCTTCATAGAAAGAGTAATAAAATACTGGAATGGTCTGCCTGGGGAGGTGGTGGAGTCACCATCCCTGGATGTGTTTAAAAAAAGACTGGATGTGGCACTCAGTGCCGTGGTTTAGTTGAGGTATTAGAGCATTGGTTGGACTGGATGATCTTGAAGGTCTCTTCCAACCTAGTGATTCTGTGATTCTGTGTGATAGTACAAGGGCCAATGGCTTTTAACTGAAAGACAGTACATTTATATTGGACACCAGCAAGAAAATCTTTATTGTGAATGTGGGGAGGCATTGAAAAACATGGCCCAGAGAAGCTGTGGATGCCCCATCCTTCTAAGAGTTCAAGACCAGGCTGGATGGGGCTCTGAGCTACTTGGTCTAGTGAAAATTACCTCTGCCCATGGCAGAGGGATTGGAACTAGAGGATCTTCAAGGTCCCTTCCAACCCAAACCATTCAATGACTCTGTGCTGGCCACTGCTAAAAACAGAAGTGTCTAAAGCTTCAATCCAGTATGAAAAACATGACCAGTCAAGACTAACATACTGAAACTACAGAAACATAATTTGTATGCACAAAAACAGTTAGCAAAGCATGAAAGATAAAATATTCAAAAGGCAGACTACTTTTGATTTGTTGTAAGTGAAAAAAATATAGAAAAAGAGGAAAAAATATGATCTTTCCTTCAAAAAAATAAATCTGTACTTGATAGAAGGTAGAAGAAAAGTAAGGACCTGTATCCCAAATCTCAAGACATATAATGTTTGATACCAATGCATCTTTCCAATAGTTCTCAAGCTTAGTTTTCACACATTTGTTTTTCAAACCATGGTACAGGTTATAACATGGCAATAGTATTTGATTCAGGATGGTAAAAAAATCCTCAACCCTGTCTACAACTGATTTTGTATAGAACCATTAAAATGACTGGTTTTCTTTGCAGTAGAAAGGTGTGAAACTGATTAAAGCACCAGTAGCAAACCAACAGAATACATAAACCACCTAACATCTCAACTTCTCTTCAATTTAACTTGCTGTTTGACAGGTAGTTTTTTAAATAATGTTAACATACTACACTGTTTATGTGTAAACTAGACTACAGTCTGGGGGAATTTTCTGCTGCTCTAGTCCTAGCTGATGGCTCAAAAATCAAACATTCATGAAAGATGTTCTAGCTGTTCAAAAGCAGGAAAAATTATGTCCTCTGTAAGAGTACTGAAACAGCAGGAGAGTATCATTACAGCACATGCCATCGTGGTTGTGTAGAAGGAGGGAAGCATAACAGCAGTTAAGAACCCAAGTGTTTGCTCTTGCAAATTAAAACTCTAAAGAAGGCGCTTAACAGATTATTACTGAATTCTTGAACAGAAGCAGTCTGATTTACAGCCAGAACTCACATGCCTTTGCATCATTTTAACTTGGGGAATAGTAAGCCATGGCACAGAGCTAGACTGGGTAACCAGGAACAGGACTCATGCTGGCTTTGACACATGGAGTATGTACGCTTGAAAATCCCTTGAACTGCTTTTAAAAGCGTATCTGAGACTTTATGCTTAACCTCCATGCAAAGGCCCTGACCTTGTTGATCACAATACATTTACCCTCAGCTATCTAATTTTATTTAAAATTACTCAGGAATTTATTTAGTTCAGTCATACAATTAAATAATCAATGTTTCCTTTTACTCTTTTTATTTGCACATGTTCCTGCAACTGTTTTTCACCACTACTCCCCTAATGGCCTGTCCTGACTAAGAAACCAAAAAATTGCAGAAAAATGCAAATAGTTAAAAAAGATGTTTGGTAGAAATTCAGTAACAGGATACATCCAGGGTGTGATTCTATGCATTTCAAACTCTGTCCAAAAGGTGTCCCTTTTACCTTTTGTTCTTCCCTTTGTCTTTGTTCTTTCCACACTTCCAGCTATTTTTATCACTCTGCTCACTGTCAAAAAGGTCTGTCCATTTAGAAACCAACATGCATCTATCTGACCCTGTTCCAGAGTCCTTCTTTTGACAAGGAACAAGAGTGAGCTGTTGGCTAGGTGTCAATGGCAGACTTTAAAGTCAACAGCAGTAGGAAGAAACAAGGAGATTTGAGCCCTGTTTGGTTGGAAATCATCACCTCTTTAACATTCATGTTTGCCATGCCAGTTCATCTTGAAGTCCAAGCCAGCCTCAGACTCAAACTTTGCCTTTAGTTAAAAGTAATTTTTACTACAGAGCTAGGAAACAGGGTATTTTCCTAGGACATCTAGAGAGAGGGATTACCAGAATCTAAAGTCTGGTTTATATATTTTAAAGTAATAATAATTGAGCTTTGGGCTTCTTTTTTGTTGCTATATTTGTTTGAATCAATCCCTTTCCATCCACATACATTAAAAAGGACACAAGTAAGAATTTCCCCTAAATAAACTCCAATTATATTATCATATAGTTTTTAACTCACAACAAGTGATATTCACATGTACATTTACAGCTCTAGGACAGGAATATGTTTGATCCTTAAATTAGTATTTAAAAATCAAAACCTTAATTTCAAATTATTTTACTTTGTATGTATGAGTGTAAATTTACAAATGCTTTCTGGTTTCTCTTCTATCATTCTACTTCACAAATGGAACTATTTTTTTTATTTAATGGGGGAAAAAATTATCTTGAGCCTCACTGAAACACAATAAATGTAAGGTCTTCATTCACTGAAAGACACTTAAGAAACAAGAAAAGGTCATTTCAGCATCTTTTCAACCTTTACCTAAAACACTCCTGAAGTACAATATGTTATCCATTTGCACTATATATCTCCAAGATAGCCTTCATTCCTGTCACCATGCTATAGTGTGAATTTTGGCTAGGAAGGAGAACACCTTTGCATTCTCTTTGCAAAGTTCAACTTCAACAATCTGTTTGTTTAGAGAGAGAAAGCAGAGTTAAAGGGAATATATATAAGTCCATGTTTGATCCTAATTATTCTTAACTCCTTGACAGTAGGCAAAGGGTGGAGAGTTTCAAGGAACACCAGCCAGAATATAATGTATCTGAAAGGACAAATAAAGTTTATGTAAAAACCAGCACTGAAGAATTACTAAAAGACAAAGCTCAGTAAAAAAATAATTCTCTGCACTAGCAGTAGACTTACATAGTTAGTCTTGGTCATTTCCCAGATTGTCATAAATTAGTCAGCTAAATATCTGAAAGCTGACTTGAATATCATGAGCTTCAAAGTAGGGGTGAGGAGAAAATAAGGTAATGTATCTTTAAACTTACCATCTTTGTTTTGACTCTTTAGGATAGCCCAAGGCCAAATTTCAAATTTTTCTCTATAGCTAGAAGTAAATAAACTTTTCTTCTTGTTTCCTCCTATCCTCAGTGAAAGCTTTCTTTTCTATTTAATACCTGTTCCCAGGAACCAGAGCCTGAGGTAAACATGGAGTTATCATCACTTTGTGACAAAACAGCAAGGACTGGCAATGCTCCAAAACTGTTACTAGAAAGTGTTCCTCATGAATGAAAGGCTTACAGTTTTACACAAAACAAACCAAACAGGACTTTGCAGGTCCTCAAGATTTTTCAAGCTGCAGGTATGCAAGTGAGCAAGCTCTGCTGCTCAGCTTCATGTATTTGCAAGCATTTGCAATTGTGTGTTCACACATCCTTTGCCTAAACAGAAGAGCACCATGGCCACACAGTGTGGCCATCCATTTTTGTCTCACCAAGACTGGATTTCAAAGCCCAAAGTTCATGATACCTAGGTCAGACATCCTTTAGATAGCAAGTCCACAGCAGAGAACACCACAGATCTCAAACACTTCACCTATTCCCTAGCTGAAAAATTCTTTCTTTGCAAGTTATCCCAGATGAATATGGTAACTTAAAAGCCTTAATCACATAGAAGTAAAACCTTATAACATTTTTCAACCAAGAAGTTCTCACATTTACCTTTTCCAGCAGCACTGTGTCTTATGTTACAAGATGTAATCAAAAACATGCATTCCATTACCATCTATGTAAAGTTTTAAGAAAGGAGGGGAAATGTTCTTCATTTTCTCCATGACTCATCCCTGATAACTCCCTCCCAAGGACTATCTTCTGCTACTGGGCCATAAAGTCTCACTCTAGGACTGATAAAATTACATCATCCCACTGGAAAATGCTCTGCTGAGGGGGAGGAACCTCCCCCTAGCATTCCTACCTGTATATAATCTGATACTTAGAACACGACAGGCAGCCCTACCTACTGGATTCCCAGAGACAAGAGTGACATAATCATTGCTGGACTTCCAGAGAAAGACCAGACCCTTCTACAGGATCACCAACAGAATCACATCTATCACTCCAACAGGGCTGCAGCCACCATTTAACTGGACTGCTACCAACACCCTGACCAACAGGGTGTCAGATCATATTCTGACTGTCAGATCATATTCTGACTGTCAGTCTAAGCCAGTGCTTCTGCACTATTACTTTATTGTAATTTTCCTATTAAATTGTAAATTCCTTGGAATTTCACATTGGTTTGCTTTCAAATTATTACATGCTAGTAGACTTGTGGCATAAACTAGAAAACAGTCACACTTCATTACAGATAAGAGTTAAATAAAGATACTAGCCCCAAGTTTGGCTAATATTTTCTTGAAACCAAAGGACAGCTGATACACATTTATTTTACTTCTATTACATGTCAATCCTTCTTTGATTTTTATGCAGAAGCCACCTCAGCTGATTTGCTCAGCAGTGTACAAGTAGGTTCACTTGTTTCCTCTGCAATGAAAACAAGTTCAAACAGCCAATCCTCCTTCCTTTCGTGGAAACTCAACATCTCTAATGGCTTTTCCAAGCAAAGCCTGAATCTTTCTTTGGTCACTCAGAGTGCACCATGGTAATGAATTCTTGTCTGCCACAACAGTTTGTATTTAAGTTGGCTGAGTTTCCTTGTGTTTCCCTTAGTCTGGAGAAAGATTTATAAAATTCAGTTTCCAGGTGTTCCTACACACACATTATTGTGGTGAATAGCAAACCGCTTATAATAACAAAGTAGACAGATTAGAGAAAAGAGGACACGGCTGGCAAAAAATATTGACATGATTCAGGACAGCAGGATATGCAATATTTTAAGGACACTACTTCTTCACCCACTATCTACAACATAAAATTGAACTGCACTTAGATGGGATTTCCGTGGGAATTAAGAATCCAACTTTAGCTGAATATCAATGCAATTTTGAGCCTCTATTCCCATATTCTGTTCTGCAGATCCTAGCCATAATCTATTTGGAGAGCATATCTGTCCACATGCAACACACTTTCAGTTAACCATATGCTAATCAAATATTGGTTATGCATATTTAAGCTCACTTTGTCAAACAAGGGCAAAAAAGTAAATAACTATAAAGGCTGTAAGAGTAGGGAGGAAAATCACTTGAGGAAATTTATCCCAAGCACAATACAATTTTGCATTTAGAATACAAGCAAATATTCATTTCTATCTGTGAAATAAGCATTTGACATTAATAAAAAAAGAAGGAAAATTAGTGATACAAAAAATTCACTTCTAGAGAACTATAACAAGTGAAAGACTAAAAATTCTATTCAAAGCAGTTTGTTTAAAATACAGTACCATTTCTAAGTCCACAAATTTCTTCTAGGATTAAACATCCTTTTGACATCATCTTAGAGAAATATTAAAACCTTAATATCCTTGAAATTCTATTATTGTTTTTTAAGTGACTATTTAAGTGTCATGCACAAAACTTCCCAAATTACAGGAGAAATCATCTCTATGTAATGGGTCAGGAGTGGTCTGTAGATCAATTTAAGGAAAATTACTGGAGCATTTAACTTCAGACACAAATACATATAATATGCCAAACTATATTATGTGGGAGGGCTATACTTCCAGATTGTGTTTTTGTATTTGAAACAAGAAATCCAGTCATGGATGTCACAAGGATAATTTTACCATTGAATTAAATTATTTAATTAAAAATGCATTTCTTCTGTTCTGATTGCCCAGAAAGTATGAGACTGAGGACAATCACAAGAGAAAAATAGAAGTACCATGTTATTTCAGCTAATTATTTAATTATAGTAGCAAGAACAGCATATTATGATTTAGTTTCCATACTTTCACTGCTAACAGAATTTCAGTCTCCCCAAAACCAACAACGGAAAACAAGAGCATTAAACACCAGATCACTCTGTATTTGCCTTATTCAGTGAAACATTTACTATAGTGCTCAGCACATGCTGGGACATGTTTTAGAGGTAGGCCTGCTTAAGGACTGTGTTTCACTTCCTGACACAATTAATTGCATTATGAATCAGAGTTCTAATGAAGATTACTTGCTATGTCTCACTACAACTGTACTGGGAAACAGAGGCAGCCAAAGAAAGACGGGAAATTTGGACAGCCCTGCACTTGTTTATCAGACATACAGGGTCAGAATGTACATGGTCAGAACATAAATGGTCAGAAATCAAAAGATACTTTGGTGGGTCTGTCACAGTGATTTTTCTGTCTCAGATGAATCTTTGAAGGCTGAATATTGAGAAGCAGGTTTAAGAGCTAGGGAGAAAGGGAAGCAGACAGACTAGATAAAAAAGAAAGTATCAGAGTACATTAAACTGAGCAAGTATATAAAATACTAGCAGCTGCTTGTCTGCAATTCCCAACACGTATCACATTTAAAACTGCTGCAAAGCATTCCCACAGTTTGTAACAAGAATAGGGTAGTAACATAACATCCAGAAGTACAAATCTTTAAAATTCTTTAAAATCTTTTTAAATTATCTAAATTCAGCTGGAAATTTTCCAAGGTCAAAGAATCCTTGGACAAAGAGTCTGTTGGTACATCAAGCTTTTTATTAAACAAAATATGCATCAAGAATGTAATCTTTCATTGTTCGGGGTGTTTCCTTTGCCCTTTTCCCAAATTAGAGCCAAAATGCATAGAGTCTTAAAACAAAAACTAGTTATCGCAACAGTTTTAAGACTCACTCTAATTCCAGAACTTTTACAACAAAGAGAAAATGCAGTAAGTATTCATGTCCTGAGAAGCTGTTAAAATGGCTATTTGAAATGACAGAAAGTGCAATGAATAATTACTAGAGAATTGCCATTCTACTCCTAAAGTAATATTAGTTTACACTCTTCAATCACCAGACACCCTTAAAATGTGACAAGTATTGACGTAATAAGATTCCAATTTGCAGACAAGTTTCTAAATGTCTCCTGTATCCGTGGGCTTTGGCTTCAATAGACTTATCTGCTCATATTAATTTGCAATATTGCAGTATTGAAAACATTTGAAAATATCAACAGCCAGTACAGCCAGTACAGAATTAGATACTGAAGCATGGCCTTTCTTCATTAGAGAAGGGTAAGTACTTAACAAAAAGGCAGCATTTGCAAAAATTCTATATCTTAAACCTATAAAGGAAAAATTCAGTTCAGTGATTGAATGACATTGAGTGAATTCAAAAGTAAAAATGAACATTCACATTCATGCTCATAGCATGTATTTCAGCTTTCATTTTATGCTGTTTTAGCTTTTTTAGTGACCTATTAACTTCCTGCGTCATCTTTATCAATTATCATTTCACAATTGAGCCCTAATTAATCATCAAATGGAAAATATTTTGGACACTGCATTGCCACATTTTCATTATGCACCAAGTCTCAATTTGTTTGCATTTCCTTCTTAGCTGTTCAGTCATTACTCAGTCAAAAATTTAATCCTGATCAAGACTGATCAAAACAATTTCACACAAAAGTTACACTAATCAGTTAATGCCCACTTTCTTTTCTTTTCTGTCTGGTTACTGTAGTTAACCACAATGCATTACATTTTTTCCATTTAGAAAAACAACCGGGGACAGATAAACAACTCACAGGAGCCTTTCCAAGCGAACCCTGAAGACGTGTTTCTCAGAAAGAATTTATGAGCAGCTTAAGCTCACCCTGTTCTTACAAAATAAGGAGGAATGTTGCCAAGCTACTAACACCCCAGGATCATGGATGCAGACAAAACAAGGTATTACATGCTTACAAAGCTGGCCTCTCTAAGACAGCAAAGATGTAGCTTTTTAATCTAAGACATTCAGGTGACTATCACCCTTACATTTTGTAGAATAATTACAGAATGAATGCTAAACAACCACAGCTTCCCTTCAAATCTGATATCATGCAACCAATAAGAAAGAAAAAAAAAAAAAAACACAAAACAACAAACCCACAAAGAATGCACAAGCAGTACTTTGTTTTATTTTCAAAGGGTTGGAGGAAGAGAAGTGCCCAGAACATGCACACCTGTAAAGAGGCTGAAAAAGAGGCAGGGAAGTAGTGCATTGTCATCACACAGAGTAAACTACCTATTAGGGAACAACTAAGGTCACATAAAGGTTATTGCCTGCTACATCTCTATGTTTCTATTTTAAAGCTTCACAGACATTTGAGCACAGAACTTTTTACAATCATGCTGCATTCAAAAATTCTAAAAGTGAGTGTGTTTGCCCTTTCATGAGGAGGACAAATCTCAAAGTACTGCAATGTAGGTCATTTTACACTTCACCAAACCATTCATATAGCTCTGATTTGTGACTTCATAAACATATTCTTAATATCTACTAATCCTATGACATTATAAAACAACTATAATAATTTGAGCAAAGTTTTGAATTTCAAATGAAATTGCTGTCCCATGAGAGCCAGATTAAACACCCAGTTAAGCACTGATTTAAATGTAAAATTATACTGGATCACCATCATGGCATTCAACTTGATGTGAACTCAAAACGTTTTTGGGCTCATTTATCCTTGCAGAAAATCACAGTGTTTCGCACTGTGATTAACACTCCGACATGGCAAACAAGCGTGCCATATAACATCTGAGGAAATAAACTTTAAAGTGAAAGAAACTGAAAGGCATAATTTCCCAAGGCAAGCCATTTTGTTCATTCACTGATTACTGTGCCTTTTAGAAGCTAACCATGGTATAGAACAATTTATATTTCAGTCACCTTCCTCTGTGAAATTGAGGCACTTGTCTCTTTTTTCCTTCTGACAGGTTTTTCTTTTAATACAATGGTGGTTCAAACATGATGTACATCCACTGAGCTGCTGTGCAGATTATGGACAAAACTCATTATTACACGTTTACCTTCGCATCAGGTTGCAATACACAAATAAGCAAACAGTTTAATGATTTCAAATGGGTATACTTTCGTTCAGGTTCAAATATCGGTTTGCTCATTAATGCTGCTGCTAATCACCCCTCACCAATGAACCATTGCTTTATTGCCCTCAAAGAAGAGCAATGAGCTGGTGAAAGGTGTAGAGCACAAGCTTTATGAGAAGGAGCTAAGGGAGATGGGGCTGCTCAGCCTGGAGACATGGAGGCTGGGAGGAATGGAGGTTGATCTCTTCTCCCAGGTAAAAAGGGACAGGAGGAGAGGAAATGGAATCATGTTGTTCCAATGGAGTTTTAGGAAAAATCTCTCAACTGAAAAAGTCCAGGGAAGTGGTTGAGTCAAAATCCTTTGAAGTATTTAAAAGTCATGAGGATATGGCACATGGTGATATAGTTTAATGCAGTACTCTTTGGTGTTAGGTTAATTTCCAGACTTGATGATCTTAGAGGTCTCTTCCAACGTAAATAATTCTAAAATCATAAATATGTATTGCTATTTCACTTTCAAACTACGTGTGTTTCACCCATTATAGCTTAGCATGATATATCAGGAACAATTTTGCTGAAAACAGTCTTTTGTCACATTCTATGTGGAAAATATTCAAAAAACAAGACTCTTGTTTTAATAACAAATCTGACGACTTGAAGTTTTTAATGAGTTCTTCTACTGCTGACTTTGTCATTCAAATTTCCTACACTCATGGATATTCAACATATTGAATGCAATATTTTTGAAGAAGAAATGTTAATGTCTGTGTTGGCATATAGATTTACACAGTAACACTGAAGACCCAACAAACAGACAGTGATTTCTCAACATATTTTAGAAGAACCTACATAGATATCAAAAGTGAAAAATGGCTAAATGTCCATGACAAGGTCCAATGACCATGTCCTGAACGCACAGTAGATTCTATGCTGCATTGTCCTAGGGCTGGGTTCCACACATTAAGGTAATAATAATAACTCTTGGAACAGGATTTGTAGGATGAGTTTTTAGAATAGTTCTGTGACAAATTATTACCATTTTTTTCTGCATTGGAACAGAATGTCTGGGTTTGTTCAACATCATTTTTATAGTTTTAAAGCCTGAGATGGTGTGGGGAGGAAAAGGCAAGGCAGGGAGAAATTTATTTCTAACTATACTATTAAGTCTTTGACCATTTGCATACCCTGAGTGGGAGCAGTACCTTTCAAAGCACCGTAATACAGAAGATTATGGTTGATATGGGCTGGGTTCTTTTAGCTCCTGTAGAATGAAAACAGATCAGCAAGAGTATGGACGTAGTAGCAAAGCTGAAATTATATTATACTTTCCAAGTATTAATTATTCCCTTCATTCTCTGCATTATAAGGAACTGGTTGTGAAAAATTGCATCTCGACTTGGACATAAGAAAGCAGATATCCCAAACAACCTGGGATATGAATGAAATACAAGAAAATGAATTTATTCTTTAAATATTTGAACTTCACTTTTTAATACACTTTTGATTAAAAAAAGGGGAAAAAAGACCTGGACAATAATAAAACAATGTTTGGAAGAGCTTGCAAAACTACCCATAAGCCTTAGACAAAAAATTCCAGATTTGAAGTTGTTTCATATAAAATCCTTCCTTTTTGTCTTGGTTTCTAGACAAATTTTAGGAGAAAACATGCTCTGGAGTGAGTGCTTTTTCTAAAGAGATCAGCTTCAGTAATCTTGTTTGCCAATGAGAGAAATGAAAAGCAGTGAGTGAAAGTGAAAAAAAAAAAACACCCATCTCTTTATTAACCGGGGGAAAAGAAAAAAAAAAAAAAAAAAAAAAAAGCCCGCAAGGCAAGAAAAAAAAGGAAAAAGAAAAAAAAAAAAAATGAATAAATGTTAGATATTGAACTTTCAAAACCTTACCCCCACCCACCACCTGGCCTTGTGGCCGGGAGGACAAAAATGCCGGCTGGCCCCTTTGTCTCCAGCAAGGGAAAAGAAAAGGAGTTCACGAGGCAGCTTGAGCAACACAGATGGGAACCTGTTGGACCTCTGGTGCTGGTTTCCTCCTCCCAGCAGGTGAAGCTAGTGGCTTTTGTGTCCTTTCTTTTGCTGTCTCGGGTTCTCCCGGGGCTCGGACCGGCCGGAGCGGCCCCTGCAGGCTCCCGAGAGACCATCTCGGACACTCGGAACCTCCGACCCAAAGGAAAAACAAGCCGAAAAACAGTTCAAGGAGAAAAAAATAAACAAAACAAAAAGCAGAAGGATTGCTGCTGGAGTCCAGGGAAAAAGTGGGGAAAGGAATTAGAAAAGAAACTTGTTGCTTGAGCTAGCAAAAAACCTGACATAGCGAAGGCGGCGATGCCACGACCCGCTTGGCGGGCGGAACCACGCTGGGGAGAGAGACTGAATAAAACCCGCGCTGCAGCATTTCTGGGCATAAAGCAGACTATTAGGGAATAGAATATCATCATAAAGTCACCCCAAGTCACTTTGGCGCTTTTTTTTTTTTTTTTTTTTTTTTTTTTTTTTTTGATTTATGTGTACATACACCAATTATATATTGCACATTCTGGAGGGCTAAAATATTGTTACTTAAATTACATTCATATTATTCCTTGATAAAAAAAAATCAATTTGCCAGATCAATTTCTCTTAAACAAGTTCATCATACTCTGGAGCAATGAACTAATCAATAGAGAATGTTTTTCAGATGCTTTGCAGCCGTCCCACTTTAGTAATTGCTAGAATTTCATATCGACAGGTGATAGGATGGTTTGAAGGAGGAATTGATTTGTTAGCCTGTAGTGCTACAAGTCAACACCGCAACAATAAAGATATATCCCCAGAGTGCCAGGGTTTGGAAATCAAACAGGAGGTAAGTTGTTACATTATGCGTTTGACCCTGGAGGTAATTCGAGATTGCAAGTTTGTGGTTGTATTCAAAACCACAGAAAGGAAAGAGAAAAGGAACCTCTACCACATAACTTTGTAGTGATTTTTTTAATTGAAGAAAACAGTAGTGCACGGCACCATCTAACTGTTTACATTAGATGTTTGAAAAAAAAAATTCAAAAGGTCACTAAATGCTGGTATACATCAGTGGGATTGTCGATTTTGGTCAGTAGTTCCTGACAGAAGCAGGAATGGCATAAAAAATTACAAATAAGATGGTTAGAGTGAGTGAAAGTGTTTCTATCTCACAGTATAGACAGAAAAAGTTATTTGCCTTGTAATGATTCTTGAACAGCTGCACTCCATATTTCCACAACCGACCAAGTCAGCAGGATATCATAATACATAAAATACAGCTACTGAAATCAAGGCTGATTCATTATGAAGAGGACTCTCAGCTGTGTGCTCAGGTCACATTGTTGGATGCATTTTGCAGAAGAATGCCAAAGCACAGAAGCTATTCACAATGCCAAAAGAAAAATTTAAGATCCGCATTCATGTCTGCTAATGGCCAAAGATTTTAGCTCAATTAAACAACTGAGTTGGCTACAAGAGAAGAAAAGCATTGGCTCTGCATTTCTAAATGTCTCAAATTTGCAAAGAAGCAATTAAAGAGGACTTTTTAGTATCAGGGTCAGTCACCAGTCTCAGGAAAGTTAATAAAAGCATTGGCATCCACAGGTGCAGGACCAAGTGCTGCTCTCCAAAGTCAAGTACATACTCCAGTAAGTCAGCTGGAGTTTTCACACCTTGGGGACAGCCACAAGCACAGTGAATACTACACAGCACAAAGCTCTAGTGCTGTCACACACATAGACATTTGATGCTGCCAGTGTGCACCATCTGCCTCATCTAAACAAAACCAGATAGCAAAAATGCCTTCTTTTAGTTCATTGGCTCAAACCCCGCTCAACTCAAAGAATTCCTAACTAGTTGGTACGGCACCGGTAATGTTTTTTATTTTTTTAATGCAAATTGGGACCCCTTTCTTCCAGAGCAGGCAAAAATGGAAACCTCCCTACTATGAAAAACCCTCAGTGATACCAGTATATAAGTTCAGAATAGCATTAGCTAGGTGACATCTGTTAGGCAATGCAGTTGCTAAAGATTCATCTAAATGAAAAGCTTTGCTCATCTTGCATAATGTTTCCTCTGACATAATTCAAGTAGCAACTCAGTCTGACAGAGCCAGCATAAAGAATATGTTTTGAACGTCTTTATTCCCATTCTATATTCTCTGAAAAGTATGTGTGTCCGAAGTTCTTGGGACTGCTCTTTGTATCATGTCTTACGTCACC
Source organism: Cyanistes caeruleus (assembly GCF_971803275.1). Classification (NCBI taxonomy): domain Eukaryota; kingdom Metazoa; phylum Chordata; class Aves; order Passeriformes; family Paridae; genus Cyanistes; species Cyanistes caeruleus. The sequence goes on along the minus strand of NC_141732.1, from coordinate 45,085,247 downwards.
TTTTAGACCATCCCTCTCCATTTGAAATTGAAATCCGCAGATGAGCTAGTTTTAGAGTAATTTTTGCTATAATAAAGTAGATTGAACAAAATCCAGCATGAAAATCTCCATGCACAAAGTCTCTTTGATATCATGTGATACAGTAAAGAAGAATCATTAACTCTCTTTTTATCACATATTGCATGATAAACATATAAATAGTTATATGTCAGTTTTTAAATTTGATTTTTATATATTCTTACTTAAATTTGTCAGATCACATTCCCACCTCTGTGTTTAGCTGGGAATGTGTTTAAAAGGAAAATTTTAATTTAGCAATTTGTTTTTCAAATAAAATTTTCGAACTAATTTAGTGCAGCTGGGTCTATGACATTCAAGCCCAACCACAAAAAAGTTACCTGTATTCATCCCTGAAGGAGCTAAAGCTCTTGTAGATTTCATACGAAAGCGGCCAATCTTTGCAGCCCTATGTCAATATCAGAGCACATTTATGCTACTATATTGAATAGATACATATTATATAGAACAGGTATTGAAAGGAAGACAGAAATTGGTTATTAATATTACACTTCAATTTACAATTGATAGCAATATTACAATTGATAGCAGAGAAAAAACAAAAAGTAGCAGTTTTGCTTTTGATATGAGCAATTCAGCATTTGGCATACCAGGGTGGAAGTGCAATACAAGGAAGAAGTAGCAGCAGTAGGTGCAGGGAACAAAGGACTTAGTTTGTGTTCTTAGCTCTTAACTATTTTACCTTTCTCACTGTCTAATTTTAGTAGGTCATTTTCCACTGCTATTTACCATTTCATGCACATGCTGTAAAAGTTTTCCATACCATGTGGAGGACATCTTTAATGTATTTGCTTTTACTATTTTTTCAGCAAACCAGATCATTTTTACATCACACTTTCTCTTAGTTTGTAATTTCTGAAGTTCTAAACATTAGTGACAGGGAAAATGCTGTCCTAGGTTGTATTTATTTTAATATGATGGGTGCCTTGTATTTGCTTACATCCGTCTGTTTGAGTTGAATTCTGTCTAAAAAAAGAAAATTGTTTTAGTATTTATACCATAAAGTACATTCTCAGCCCAATGAAAAGAAAATGAAACATGTATCACTTGTGCTCCAAGAGGCACAAGCACAAAATTGTCTGTAAAATCTGCCTGACTCTTGTAGCTGATCACAAATTTAAGAATACATCTGATGATCTAAGCTTGTAACATAGATGAAGTGTGCCAGTTTTGAACCATAACACCACAAGAAGTTCTTACTCAGAAACAGTTAGAAACTGTGACATGTGTTACAACTTATGCTGGTATGCCTTTTTCCCACTGCATGGAAGGAGGGCAGGGAGGCAAAAATCAATATAAACTTCCTCTAATAGGACTCAGGAGACACCATTATAATTCTTAATTCTGCTACAGTACCTCAGACAAGCAACACTACCATCCTGTACCGGTGTTGCCAGTCTTCACTTCCAGCAAGGATCATCTTATTAAAGACATGTTCATCCCTTAACATTGCAGGGCCAAACT